>NC_140588.1:490963416-491006721 GCF_964204655.1 Triturus cristatus | reverse complement strand
CCACAGTATCTGCATGACTTGGTTTGTCCTGCAGAGGGTGTTCCTGGCCCTTTCCTGTTCCACCTCTGCGGAGGTTTGGTTGTTACCGCATTTACTGATTCCGATTTTACCGGTGTTTGGAGAGCAGCCTCCATGTGCGCCGCCTGCGCTTTCGACAATTCTTTGGTCCGTCCTAGGGTCAGTATTTCCGCTAGGGGCTTGCCGGATTCTTCTAGTATCCTTTCTCGCAATTTGGCTGACGCACATCCTTGGATTATCTGTCCCCTAATTTCTTCGTGAAAACCACAGGTACTCACTAGGTTCTTCAGTCGTGCGTGATACGTGTCTAGCGATTCCTCCGGAAGTTGGCGCGCTTGCCGGAAGATGAACCTTTCATAGTCCTGATTAGCCATGGGCTCGAAATGCTCGTTGAGGGCATTTATTAGTGTATGGCGGCTCTTTGGGGTGGCTTCAACTATCGTTTTGATGATATTGTGTATGTCTTTGCCTCCTAGGTGGATCAGCATTGCCCGCTTCTGGTCTTTATGGACCTTGGTGGCCTCAAAGAAGATACGCAGGCGGTCCACCCAGTCCTTCCATCTGGCTGCTAACGCCGACGGCGGCCCTTCCACTGTAAATGGCTCAATGGGTGGTATGGTGGCCATTCTCCTGACCTTTATGGCCCTGTTGTGCTGGGTACGAGCGGTGCCCGTGGACAGGCCTTCCCTTGGTGGCTCGCGCTGTTTGCCCGCATCTGCTGGGGATCCGGTCTGGAGTAATGTTCTTTGTCTCCCCTTTATGGCTGGGCCCCTCTAAGGGTGTTGGGTGCTGCTGCACAACGGGGTGTGGGCCTACTTGAAGACGGTGAGCCGGCTCCTGTGTTTGTTACTTTTTATGAGCCTGCCTCTATCCTTCCTTCACCATTTAATCTCCACACCCCACAGCCGAGGTACTCACAGTCAGTTGCAAGCAGATCTGTGCCAGGACGCTGAAGAAGCCCCCACTTGTTCACCCCCCCGTGAGGCTCACAACGATCAGCCGCACCGCCAGCAGTAAGGCCTGGACCCTGTGGGCCACAGCGCCGTGCTCCGGTTCTTCCCCGCCTTCCACAGGGCCAAAATCACCCCGAGCACTCGCGCGGAAGACAGCGGGTGTGCCACGCTGCACTCCGATGGGGCCTCCGAGGACCAGCGCGCACTGGGGCACGAGTGCCGCGAGCGGAAGACAGCGCTCACGGCCACCACACCAGCGCATGAGTCAAGCGAGGGCGCGCCCACCCTCGTCGCCAATTTGTTATGTCGAGGGCCCGGCTAGTGTTGCGCAATTAAGTACTCGGAGCCGGTTATGGTGGTGTTATTGGTTCCGCGGCTGCAGCCCAAGAGCGCTTACGCACGCGCGTAACCATTATTTATTTAACGTGCGGGGTCACGTGACTTTGCGTTGCCGTCAGCGCTTGTGGCGTCACTGACGCAACATTACACTTCTCTCATCTCACCTTAATTGTCATAGTGAGTTAGGACTAAGCTAAATATGCAACCTAGTCTAAATCCCCCACGGCCCGCTATGGCTTTCGATTTCGAATAATGACCAGGCATCTCTAAAGAGAGCCACAATAAAAGATTGTTTAGCCAGTGATAAGGGTCTTCATAGTCCGTGGCTGGCATTTGTACAAATATCTTTTGTTCCCATTGACCTTCCCCAAGCATTTACTAACGTTGACATTTGTTCTACTTTCTGCAGGAAGCAAGTTTGATTTTTTTTGCTAACTCTCGCCAGGGAGAGAAGGTCAAGCACGGAAATATAAAAAACCTCTATCTCAACTTATCCCTTAGTGAATCATGACAATACCCTCAGCAATTACTTGCATACTGGGAATGCTCTTTACTGTTCCGCATTCAGGCAGACACAAAAAAATACCTACTTTGCCTTCCTTTAGAATTTCAGCGCAATTTTGAATCGTCTCTTTGCCCATGTAATACTATTTTTAAACACCGAATGCTTCATTGTACTTTCTTCTGTGGTTTTTACCAGAAATATGCTAAAATGTTATTATCTTTTATTAAGTCCAGAAATGTGACTCACTGTACTCAGTCATTACTTTTTCTGAAACAACTGAGCAATGATGAAACATGTTTTTATATAAACCTATTTAAGGGCTGCTGTACGTTCTAAACACTCAATGCACCTTGATGAAGCTGCTGCTTATTTTTTTTATTATAAGGTGGGTTTTAAATTCTGTAAGAGTGAAAATCAGATTAATGTACTGTTTTAGTGTCCTAAAGCATATAGCAATGTAAGATGGCCTTTTTATAATTATTTTGAGTAGGCCGTTTTGAATCATTATAACTCCATATGTATGAGTAGTTCTATGTTTGGTCCCTGGTTTTACATTGTTTCATTGTTTTTATTTTGTACTTTTATTGCTGGATGCCAGTCGAGTAAAGCTGATTCGATTGATTGATTGATTGATTGATTGATTGATTGATTGAGAAACCTGAACTCAATCTCTTGGTAGCTATTGCAGCTTAATTTAGAGGCAATATGTAAAGTAGATATGCAGTACCTAAACAGTAAATAAAATTGAAAAACAGCACAAAATAAATCCCAAACCAATCTAGGAAAAAATTGACTATTTTAACCCCTTCTTTGAGAGAGCGGTTCTGTCATAAGCCACGGTGAGCATGTGCTCAGGACGGAACCGCTCCGTCATGGCACCCACCCATGTGGGAAGCGCTAGCACTCCCCCCATGGGCAGCCAATCTAGCCTCCCCAAAGGAGTTTGCACTGCCACACCTGACCCCTCCGGGCAATTCCATGATGTCAGCCCACACAGAGCGCCCTGACGTCATCAGGAGCAGCCGGACGCGCTGGGAGCCATTTGCTTCCAGGCGTCCAGCAGGAAACAGGTGAGTTTCCTTGCTCTGGTGGGGCGGGGCGTATCTTGGTGCATTAAGGCATCGGGGGGGGGGGGGGGAGAGTTTTTCCTTTCCCCTGATGTCTCTTTGCAGGGCATTCCTGCTGCACGATCGCACATGGTGTCGTGATCGTGCAGCAGGAATGCCCCCACTAGGACCAGGGATTTCGTTATGCAGAAATGGAAGCAATCCCTTGGGCAAGGGTCGCTTCCAATAGGGGCAGGGGGGCAGGGTTGACAGGGGGGCAGAAAACCCCACTAGAGCCAGGGGTTTATTTACATTAGGCGTGGGGGCGATCCCTTGGGCACTACTGGCTGTTTTCTGCTCCCCCTGGGGACAGTTTGGCACGTTTTCTTAAGGCCAATCTGCCTCCAAGGCGGGGGGGGGGCAGAAAATAGCCACAATCACTGAATCCAGTGATTGTTTTTTTTTGTTTTTTTTTAATGGAAGCAACCCTTTGGGCAAGGGTCCTTTCCAAGGGGGAGTAAAATTTGTCTATGTATTTTCTGCCCCCCTGGGGACAGATCAGCCCAATTTTGGCCTTTCTGTTCCCACGCGGGGGGCAGAAAACCTCACTAGAGCCAGGGATTTGTTTATATTGGACATGGGGTGATTCCTTGGGCAAGGATCTCCCACCAATTTTTTTGGATCACTTGTGGCTGTTTTCTGCTCCCCCTGGGGGCAGTATGGCCCATGTTTTAGGCCAATCTGGGGGCAAAAAACAGCCACAATCACTGAATCCAGTGATTGTTTTTTTAATGTAAGCAACTGCTTGGGCACGGCTCGCGTCCTAGGGGCATATTTTATGTGTATGCTTTTCCTGCCCCCCCCCCCCCCTGTGGACAGATCAGCCTGTTTTTTCAGCCTCTTTGTCCTGGGGGGGGGGCAGAAAACCCCACTGCAGCCAGAGATTTGTTTGTATAGTGCATGGGGACGATCCCTTAGGGAAGGATCGCCCCCCCCAATTTTTTTTTTATACTTGTGGCCAGTTTCTGGGCCTCCCCACCCACACCGGTGGCTGGTCAGCCCTATTCGAAGACCCATCTGCCCAGGGAGGGTAGAAAACCCACTAGCCCCAGGAATGTGTATATATTTATGTTCGGCGTGGGTTCTTGGTTAAGAGTTGCTTCAATGGGATGGGGCATCAGTTATTATTTGCTTTTGGCTGTTTTTCTGTCCCCTTGGTGACAGATTGGCCATTTGAGTAGTGACATAGCGTGTGTAATGTTAATTGTTTTATTTCTTGGGGATTACGATTGTAATGGTTCACTTCTCCTTTTTATTCTAGTTCGAGGCTTTTGACTGATGTTCCAGGTTGCGGTTTCATCGCTGGTAGTTCTGCAGTTTGTGTAATTGCATGTGTTTGGTAAGAAAATGTTTTTTCTACTATTTACTCTATGTGAGTTTAATTTCCTTGCATGGATGTATTTTTGTAAATGGTGTACTAATAGCTGAATGTTTAGCTTCTGTTTTATTGAGTGTGAAAAACGTTTTGCATTTGTGCTTGATGTGTATTTTGTTGTCTTGTGAGTAATCGGTTTTGTTTTTTCATTCAAGTGGGATATCGTTGTTTTTTGCTGTGTCTCTGCAGAGTAGGTGCTTGTAAGTGTAGCTGCTTCTTGCAAGTGAATCGTATAGTTTTTAAGTCTATAGATCTTTGTGATAAAACCGCACTTAGCTTACTTACTTATTTTGCACAGTGTTAGTTGTTGTTGATTTGTTTGTGAAGTCTCCTTTCTTAGTAAGGATTATGGCTAGCCGCAGGATTTCTGCTCAGCAGGTTGTTGGTATGCTTTTTGAGTCTTCCTCTGACCATGGGTCAGGGACTGATTCTGCATCTGAGGCAGAAGAGGGAGTGGAAGATTCAGGCAGTGAGTTTTCTGTCCACGAGGAATCATCGGATGATGAAGCTACACTCAGTGTGAATGAAGCTACTCTTAGTGTGGATGAAGTACCTGTTTTAGAGGAGGAAATTGATGGGCCGATAGTGCAGCTAGAGGCATTTGGGCTGCAACCTGGGGTGCAAGGCTTCCTGTTGGAAGGGCTGACCTCTGGGTTGCCCCTGGCATGGTGCAACCAGCATTGCCAGACTTTACTGGTGTTTCAGGGTGTAGATTGGAAACTGAAAACTTTTTGCTGCAAAACAATGTTTTGCAGTTGTTTATGGACGATATATTTTTGGCAGAGATTATTGAGCAGACTAATTTGTATCCTGAACAGTATTTGAGAGACAGCAGTGCCAGCCTTAGGCCCCACTCTAAAGCTAGCCGGTGGACTCCCACAAATCTGGATGAGTTGAAGAAGTTCTTGGGTTTCACTTTTTTGATGGGCTTGCTAAGGAAACCATCAATGTCTTCATATTGGTTTACTAGTTCCTTGATGGCAACGGCTATATTTCCAGTAGTCATGAGTCGTGATTAGTATTTGCTTCTTCTTCAGATGCTGCATTTTGTTGATAGTGGTTTAGCGTTGCCAATAGATCACCCTGATTGTGACTGTCTTTTTAAGATTCAGCTTGTCATTGATCACTTTGTAGATCAATTTTCTGAAATCTTTGCTCCAGGGAAATAAATAGCAGTGGATGAGTCTTTGGACTTGTTCAAGGGCCTCTTGGTTTTTAGGCTCTACATTCCTTGTAAGAGGGCCTGCTATGGAATTAAGATGTATATGATGTGTGACAGTAGGACTGGATATATCTCTAATTTCAGGGGGTACACCGGTAGAGATTCCAGGATTGACCCCCCTAGTTGTCCGTCCACTTTTGGAGTGACTGAGAAAACTGTATGGGAACTTGGTAGAGGACTTTTTAACAAACTGGACACTGTTGCTTGTGGCACAATCCGCTCTAACCTTAAAGGTTTCTCAACATAACTTGTTTGTCAAAAGCTTGTGCGGGGACACTGCAGGGCATTGCATAGTAAGGAACTTCTAGCTGTGAGCTTTTCAGACAGGAGAGAAGTCTACATGCTGACTACCATCCATGATGAAAGCATTTTACCTGTGACTTTTTGGGGTCAGGTTGCTGAAGCGCGTAAACCTGTGTGCATTTTAGACTATAATAGGCACATGGGTGGTGTTGATAGAGTTGTTCAGAGGTTGGAACCTTACACTGCTCTTCGTAAGGCTTACATTTGGTGTAAGAAGTTGGCTATCCATCTTTTCCACTTGGCAACCTTTAATGCTTTTGTATTTAAAGATTGTTGTCCTGAGTCAAAGTTGACTTTTGCTAAGGTTCAGGAGTCTGTAATAGGCAGGCTTGTTGTAGTGGAACAGGCAAGTGTTCCTAGAGTTGGAGTGGTGGATGAGGTGGCTGGAGTAAAAGATCGCCACTTTCCTGATCACATTCCAACCACGCCCTCAAAAGACTTTCCCAGTAGGAGATGTAGAGTCTGTTGGCATAGAGGTACGCGGAAGGAGACTCGTATGTACTGCCCTGAGTGTCCTTCTAACCCTGCGCTGTGTGTGCCTGCTTGTTTTAGAATATACTACACGAATAAGAACTTTTGGGAGCATACATGAGTGCTAAAGTGAACTGCCTGGTCTGTATTGTTTTATATATTTTTTTCAGTTTCTAGTTTGGCATTTGTGCAATGTATTTAGTTTCAGATTTTGTGTTAGTAGATTTGTATCTATTTACAATATGTTTGTGGGGTTTTTTTGTATTAAAAAACCCTAAATGTGATGGCGGTGTGTTGGCTGGCGCTTGACTGGTGGTGTGCGTGGACTGGCCCTTGGCTGGTGGTGTGCATTGACTGGAGCTTGGCTGGCGGTGTGCATGGTCTGGTGATTGGCTGGCGGTGTTCGTGGACTGACACTAGACTGGGTGTGTTACTAGATTGTCATTTGGCTGCCAGTGTGTGTGAACTGGTTCTTGGCTGATGGTGTGCGTGGACTGGCGCTTGGCTGGCAGTGAGTGAGTAGTGAATTGCTGCTGGTCACTGCACACACTTGTTGCCCAACGCCAATCCACGCAATCTGTCAGCTGGTGTGGTTGCTGTGTCAGGCATGTGGGCATGTGAAAGTGATGGGCCCTTGAATGGCGCTGTCTGCTGATGTGAGTGTTGTAATGTGATGGGCCCGCGGCTTGTGGTGTGAATGGTTTTGGATGTGCCACATATATGAAAGGTGTATGAATGACCTGTAAAGAGGTTGGTGCCTTGTCGTGGCTTTACAACACACGAGCTGTGAGTCAATGGTTCAGTTTCTCTTCCTTTCAATTATTAACAGTGCATTTCATTTTTGTGAACTCTCTTGTTAATATTGTATATACTGACCCATCACTCACCCTCGTACCAAATCCAACCAGTATGTGTGTGTGCTTGAGGAATACATGGTTGTGCAGTAATATTTGTCTTGGTCTCTGCCAAGGTGTATATTCCATCTAAGAAAAACATACCAACTGTAGATATTGTTGTAAACTAAACATGGTGATGTCGCTCTTGTGGATCCCAGCAAGTTATCTTACCCACAATGTCCTGCAAACCTCAAAATGTGACTTTCACATTTTCCTTGCATTACTGTGGCAAAATGTTCACGCTTCAGAAAGAAACAACACATTTCCTACCACCCAGCATTTTCCCAAGTCTCCCGCTAGAAATGGTTTCTCACTTGTGTGGGTGGGTCAAATACCCGCTGCAGGGAAGGGACCAAAGCGTATTGTGAAGACATCAAAATTACCAATTTTGAATGGACCAGATTTTGCAAGGGGGGTCACCTGAGTTTTTGGCCCCGGGCTCTGCAGCCATCTTGAGAAACCTACCAAACCCACACATTTCTGAAAAATAGACACCCTGTGGAGTCCAATGAGGTTTGGCTTGCATGGATCTCCCAATATTTCCCGACCCAGAATCCCCTGCAATCCTCAAATTTTTCTGAAAAAATCTTATTTATCGCAAATTTCTCTGTGAGAAAGTAGTAGGATCACACATTTCTTCCCACCCATTGTTTCCCCATGTCTCCCGATAAAAATGATACCTCGCTTGTGTGGGTAGGCATAGTTGCTGCAACAGGAAATTGCCCAAATCGTACTGTGGAGACTTAAATGACCTATCACAAAACTATCTGCTTTTGCAGGGGGGGGGGTCCCATGAGTTTTTGGTCCCCGGCTTTGCGGCCATCTTGGGAAACCTACCAAACCCACACATTTATGAAATCTAGACGTCCTTGGGAGTCCAATGAGGTATGGCTTGCGTTGATCCCCCAACATTTCCTTACCCACAATTCCCTGCAAACCTCACATTTTGCTGAAAAAATCAGATTTTTCTCAAATATCTGTGTGGGAAAGTTGTAGGATCACAAGACTGGCACAAATTTCCTACCACCTACCATTCCCACAGGTCTCCCGATAAAAATGGTAATTCACTTGTGTGGGTAGGCATAGTGGTTGCAACAGGAAATGACACAAATCGTACTATGGAGACTTCAAAATTACCTATCACAAAACTATCTGCTTTTGCAAGGGGGGTCCCATGAGTTTGTGGTCCTGTCCTTGGCGGCCATCTAGGAAAACCTACCAAACCCACACATTTCTGAAAACTAGACACCCTGGGGAGTCCAATGATGTATGACTTGCATGGATCCCCCAACATTTCCCTACCCAGAATCCCCTGCAAACCTCAAATTTTGCTTAACAAAATCTATTTTTTTCTCAAATTTCCATTTGAGAAAGTTGTAGGATCACCAGGCTGAAACAAATTTCCAAACATCTACCATTCCCCCAGGACTCCCAATAAAAATGGTACCTCACTTATGTTGGTAGACATAGTGGCTTCAATAGGAAATGGCCCAAATTGTACTGTGGAGACTTCAAATGTACCTGTCACAAAACTACGTGGTTCTGCGGGGGGAACCTAGTTTTTTGGCCCCGTCTTGCGGCCATCTTGCGAAACCTACCAAACCCACACATTCCTAAAAACTAGACACCCTGGGAAGTCCAATGAGGTATGTCTTGCGGGGATCACCCAACGTTTCCCTACCCAGAATCTCCTCCAAACCTCAAATTTAGTTGAAAAAAATCACTTTTCCCATACATCTTTGCGTGGCATCACCGTGCCGGAACAAATGTCCTACCACCCAGCATTTCCCCCGGTCTCTCGATAAAAATGCTACCTCACTCACGTGGGTGGGTCAAGTACCTGTGACAGGCAATGGCCCAAAACGTATTGAGGAGATATCAAAATTACCTATCACAAAACAACCTGGTTTTGCAAGGGAGGTCACCTGGGTTTTTGCCCCGGGCTCAGCGGCCATCTCAGGAAACTACCAAACTCACACATTTCTGAAAACTTTGAGGTTTGCAAGGGATTCTGGGTAACAGAACCTGGTGAAAGCCAGACAAGTCACCCCATCCTGGATTCCCCTGGGTGTCTAGTTTTGAAAAATGTATAGTTTTGCTAGGTTTTCATGGGTGCCGGCAGAGCTAGGGTTCAAAATCTACATCTAGGCCCTTTCTGAAAAATGGGTCTTTTTTCACTGTGAAAATGTGGTGTGTCCACATTGTGTTTTGGGCTGTTTCCTGTTGCGGGCATTACACCTACCCACACAAGTGAGGTACCATTTTTTTGGGGAGACTTAGGGGAACACAGAATTGTAGAGCAACTGTTATTACCTATTGACTTACAATGCATTTCTGCTTTTCAACTGCAAGACAACGTGTAAAAAAGAAGCCACTTTTAAAAATGTCCTATAATTCACATGATGGTATCGGTACCCACAACTCCGGAGATATGCATATAGCTACTTTTTCTAAACTCTATATTTTGCTAGGTGTCTTTCATACCGATGTTTCCCTGTTTATATTTTCTCAAATGAATTGCTATATACCCAGTACACAATAAAAAAACATTGCAAGACGCTGCAAAGGTATTGGCTCTGGGTTCCTCGGGTTCGTAGTGAACCTTCAAGTCCTATATATCCCCACAACCAGAACAGTCCAGCGGATGTAACAGCATATTGCTATCAAACATCGGTCATACTTAGTAGAAGTTACAGGTGAAAATGTTGGCACAAATGGCTGGTTTTTTAACTCATTTTCAATGTTTCCTATTTTCAACTCAAAACCTTGAAGGATCTACACAAATTACTCTTTGTTGAATTTAAAATGTTGTTTACTTTTCATAAATGTATAGCTCTCCAGGCTCCATCATTGCTTTTATACCCATTTTTACCATTAACTGGAAGGAGGTTGAAAGCTCAAATATAGCAAAAATTGGCTACGCCCCAGTAAAATGCCATCATTGTGTAAAAATGTTGGTTTTCTTACAAAAGTCTACTTGCCCCTGAAAGTTGGGAATATGGTGATTTTAGCACCACAACCCCTTGGTTGATACCATATTCAAGCGAAAAACATATGCTTTCATCTGTAGCCCTTTTTCCAAACAATAAACAAATTGTGTTGTATTTTGGCTCATTTCTGGGTCCCCTCCAGGGGAATCAACAAAGCCTGGGTAACTTTAATGTTCCCATGATGTTGAAAGAAAAGGATGCTCATTTACCTTATGTGGTCATAAAGTTTCAAGGACCTAAGCACGAATAACCCCAAATAGCCAAAAAAAGGCTTAGCACCGGAGGGGGGGTTGGGGGTGTCTAGCAGCAAAGGGGTTAATAAATTCAATGACACCAAAAAGTCAGTGTGGGAAACCAGAGTTATGAATTGTTACCATTTAAATATACAAAATAGCACCAACAGGCATTAAGCGCCAACCACGGTTATCTGCTTGTATTTAAACAGTACTTGTGCACAAGTTAACAGTACACTGACCCCAAGGAGTATGGGTTGGTGACAGAAACAAGGGTGGACCAGGTCAGAAATTTTACCCATGGACATAACCCTCTGAAATGGAAATCCAAAAATCCTCAGCACACCAAGGCAGCCAGGTTAAGCCAAAGAGGGCTCAATTACATCACATAGCTGCTGGATGAAGTCTTGCTTAAGCTATTGATTTTTTGGTGGGAAAGCTTAGATCAGGAAACATTTGAATCTCATGGTCAAGGTACGCCCCGTGCTGGCCAGATACTTTTGGTATCTTCAGCTAGAAAATATTTCTACCTTTGGACTTAGTCACCTTTTTGGAGCTCACATTCTTCAGTGGGGCAAGGTTCCCGGCAGTATCCAAAGAGGGCTTTACAAGACTAGATACCTTCTCCATGAGCTCCTGCTGAATCAGGTTTGCTGATGTAGAAAAGTTCCAACCTTAATCTGTGGCCCAGCGGCAACATATCTTCATTGAAATGGCTTGGCAGGTTGTCCTGGACCTCCCGAGGTTCTTGAAGCCAAAACTTTTTTCAGTCCCATGTTTCAAGAGATGATAGGAGGGGTACATTTTGACACCAGCCAAGGGTCCAGGACCATGGGGACAGCACTTGAGGGTCAAGACTCATTTCAGCAGAGGTCACAGTCTGAAGCTAAACATGGCTATTTGTGTCCACCAGGTCCTGCTAAATCAGATTTGTTCCTATGGAGAAGCTCATAGCAAGAGAAACCTGAATCTTCAGCCTAGCAGATTTGGACCCCAAGCGTATCATCTTGGCGAGTTTGTCCCAGTCTTCTAGAGGTCTTAAAGTTGAAAAAGTTTCTAAATTCCAGTTTGACAAGGGTGGTAGGAGAAGTCCAACCAGACACAGCCAAGGGTTCCAAGACCTCAGGAACAGCACTTGGGGCTCAGGTCCCCAGCAGAAGCCAACAACAGGGTTTAGGGCAAGGCCAGTTGGGAATGGTCAGCTCGACAGTTGCAGAAAAAACCCTCTTGTAGTGTTTTGTGTCACTATAGCTTGAAAAGGAGGTCATTCTTAAGACCGCTGTAGTCCTCTTTTGTGTTCTGGGTACAAGAGAGAGAGTAAGTCCAGTCTTCTAGGCTTCTCTCATGTCACAGAGAGTAGGTTCAGTCCATTTCTGTTCTTCAACAGGTCCAGAGAGTGTTCTAATGAGTGTACTAGAAAGGCCAGATTTTTGCTTGGCACCAACTGTGGGCGGAGGAAAGTCCTGTGCACTTTCTAACTAATGGGGTAAAAGTTTCCAGGACCAACCCACCCACCTTTGCAACATTTGCAATATGCCCTACTGCAAAAAGTCCACCGTGCCTGACTCTACATAAAATCAGGTTGCCAGAACATTTCTTCCTCTGTGCAAAGCTCCTGTGCTCATCCAGGAGATGTGGCTATGGAAATAAGGAGGCTCTCCTCTGGTCACACTAAACCAGTTCTGAGGGCTGGTCACTGCCACTTGGATTGGTGGCTACCTGACTGGACGGCCAAAAGGAATGGAGGCAGGCCTAGGTATTAGCGACATCTGCCTGTAACAAAGTAGACCTTGTGGAAGTTAATCATGCTCCTGGGTCCAGCCCACAGGCTATACTGTCAAGAGAACAACAACACCTCTCCACACCCAAGGGCTGTTTCCCCACTCTGGGAGCAAGTTAACTGCTCATGAAAGGGGCTATAGGAACTGGGAGCACTCAATAAGTCCGGTGACATTTGAAGCTCATGCAAATGGGCTTCCAGAGGCTTTGGGCAGGTAAAAGGTAACTTTCCAAAAGTCATTTTTGTTAATCGTTGTAACAAATTTGATTATACCATGAAATTGGATTTGAAATGAATGTTAAACAGAGTCTTTGATTTGAATTATCTTTCTATCAGTTTGCTAACCAAAATTAGCTTTATTAAATGTAATGATGTAACCCAGTGCTTTCATGCGGAACAGACAGCCTTGCTACAGTGACCATATCTTTTGTTTTTTTCCCTGTAAGGACATGTGTAGCAATGCACTTTGACATGCCCTACTTTTCACTACCATGCAATGTGACTTATGGGCAATAAGGCCTACTTAGTAATAGTTAAAAAGAAGGTTCTTACCTGTCCAAAGGAGTTATATTGACAGGTCAAATTTGTAATTTAAAACTGCACAGCCAGGCTATAAATGGTAGGCCAGCAGTCCTGTTTGCACTGTTACTGCAGTGGGTGGCACAATGGGTGCTGTAGTCTATTAGTGACATTTAACTTAGGCCCTGGGGACAGTTTGTACTACACACTAGGGACTTATAGGTAAGTTAAATATACGAATCAGGGGTATGCCAATTTCATCATGTTGATAGTGGGAGCACAGGCACTTTATCACTGGTTAGCAAAGGTGAAGAGCACTGAGTTCTACAGCCAGCATAAATAGTCAAGGCATAAATCTGGGGGTACACCACACAAAGGATGGCAAATTCCAACAATTATCAACATACATTTTGAAGGATAACCACTCATAGAATATGTTTCTCTTCACTGTTATTATGTGATTTTTGAATATAGACATGCTTTTAGCCACTCTTCACAGGATCCACTGTAATCCTGTAAGGTAATACTGCCTGGGGAATACCAATACTGCAGAATTCAGGATGTTGCCAGTAAAGTTTGCCCCCAATTACATGTTGCAGAGATTGGAATGGGAGACAAAATAATCATATTGCACGTGTATACCATTCTGAGGTGCTTAACTCAATGTATTGCAGTGTTTTGCCACAGCAATTTCACTTTGCTGTACCAGGTGAGTTGTGTGTAGGAAAGAAACATCAAGCCAGCACACAATTTGTGCACCTCTTTTATTCCCAATTCATGTGCAGGCATTCATTTGAGCCAAAATCTCGATTACTGGGAATCCTGTTATGAGGGTTCTGGAATTTCATTATGTTCTGCTTTATTGAAACAAATGAGAGTAAGACAGCGCTGTCTTACTCTCATTTGCTTCTAATACTACTGTCTAGTCAGCAGCACCCAAAGCTTCAGTATGTCCTTTGATACCATTACTAATATTACAGACAACAGAGCTAATACCAAGCTTACACCACAGATGAAGCCACCAAAATATATGCACTAATACAGGAAGTCAAAACTACCGACACCCATGGAGGAACCATTACGCAACATCTTCGCCAACTTGAATTTATTACAAGAAGAAAACTAAACCAAAAACTGCATGCATCTACTTTAGTGCAATACCATAAAGCCAAGAGGATACCTAGAGGACTTCGTTTAGCTATAAAACCTATGCTTTTTTGTTTTCACCTCCACTCTAGTTTCATGGACAAATGGTATGCCATACTCAACAAATGTTCACTTGACCTTATCCTGTTGATTATAGAGGAACTATCCAAAACCATCAAAGACCTTGAGGACGAAATATATACCCTTAAAAGTGAGCTTCAAATACGCATGGAATCTGACTCTTGGAATTGCAATTAGAAGTTCTGAATCAAAAACTAGAAAAATATGAGAGAGAATTGCAAGAGGGCCAACTTCGTAAATACAGAAGAGACACAATAGACTATAAACTAAATGAGGTTTATACCTGGGCTGATATATACACCAGAAAACGATTTGATAATAGAAAAACACCAACATCATCGGATGAGAGTTCTGTTTCAGACAAAGATACAACTTTAAGCAGAATACCAGCTTCTTCAGTAATTCTTTCTCAACAAGCCGGTCCATCAACCTCAACCACCGCAACGACATCAGTTGCATCAACTTCTTCTTCTTTTTTGTCACAAGCCATGGATCATGGGCGTCCGCCAGCCCCTCAAGACTCACTCACGCTACCACAACACGAAAAACACGCAGAGGTCAAGGAAGCAAGCGGCAAATCACTTCGCAGTGGGAAAACAGTAATCTAGTTATTAATATCTCTTCTCAGACACTGAACTCACAAGAAACAGCCCTTTTAGGGCGTGGACTGTCATTCGTACCTACAACTAATACTACTCCTTTACAAACACAGGGAGAATTTTTCAAATTTATGCGGACACTCAGACTAAAACATTTTTTCACCAATGTAATTACTCCGGACCAACAAAACAATGAACCAACTCCACAGCTTTTCAAACCAAAAAGCACGTTTATTCCTCCAATCTCGCATAAGACACTGGATACTTTTGAAACCCTTGTCAATAAGGACCTTAAAAAATTATGTTATCGACCTAAGAAATATGATAACTTATCCAAGTATGAGAGAAACATCATTAAAAGTCTAGCTAACAACACTGCAATTACTTTGCAACCTGCTGATAAAGGAGGAGCAATAGTGGTGATGGATACTGTATATTACCACACCAAAGAATCAGCTCACATTTTAGACACTAACACCTATATGCAGCTTACTTTTGACCCCACTAATCAACTCCAAGGGATGCTCAATAACCTCCTAACGGAGGCATGTGATAATGATTGGATCAATGATTCAACGCGACTTTTCCTTACGACTACCAATCCTCGGAGACCAAAACTATATATGATTCCGAAAATACACAAGGACCCAACTGATCCACCATTTCGTCCTTTAGTCTCCGGATGCGGTTCTATCCAGTTGGCAGATTCCTAGACTTCTACTTACAAAAGTTTGTACAACGTTGGGGTACGTATCTTAAAGATACTACACACTTCCTACAGAAATTACGAGACACTGAGATTGATTCGCAGAGTACTATTTTTCTATGCACAATTGACGTCACCGCCCTATACACTACAATACCTCATGCAGCAGGCCGTAGAATGGGCTCTTCTTCAAATGGAAGACATTGACATTGAAAAGATATTTATTCTTCAACTTCTCAAATTCTTTCTTCACAACAGTTATTTTGAATATCAACAACAATTTTTTGTACAACTCACAGGAACATCTATGGGTTTTTCGGAAGCCCCAGCATATGCTAACACCTTTATGTCTCAATACGAACAGGAGAACATCATTACTAATGCTACCTGGTGGTCCCAAATCATTCTTTATTGTCGTTACATTGATGACATCTTTCTCATTTGGAAAGATACAGAACTAGCCTTTATAGGCATGATTGATCTCTGAATAAAGTTAACCCACACATTCGACTGACATACAATATTCATAAGGATACTATACACTACCTTGATGTACAGGTTTTAAAAACAATGACTAATCACTTTGAGACAACAGTTTACCACAAACCAACTGATCGAAATAGTGTATTGGCTTATTCAAGCTTTCATCCTAAGAGCCTCATTAAAAACTTACCGCTTTCACAATTCATAAGGATACGCAGAATTTGTTCTATCTCTCAAAACAGCATGATGGAATTACAAGAGCCAATACAACGTTTTACAGCACAAGGTTATCCACAAGATGTTCTTAACAACTGCTTATTTAAAGCAATGGCCAAACTACGAAGGGACCTCCTCGCACAACAACCACGAACCTCAGAGCAACGTCTGGTTTTTGTATCTAAATTTTCCACCACATCGTTGTCCATCAAGAACATTATCAATTCACGATGGGAACTATTACAACAGGAGAAAGACTTTAATGGTTTGTTTCATTCTAAACCTTTATTTGCGTATACCAAGGGGCAAAACTTACGCTCTTTACTAAATACCTCGGATGCTACTACTCAGCAAATTGATCACCAAGGTACTAAAAGATGTTCTGCTTGTACCCATTGCAACAACGTTATCACAGGGAACATGTTAACTCATCCACTATCAGGGTCAAAAATTAAACTTAGACATACTAGTGATTGTAATACATCTCATGTGATTTACTGCATTAAATGTCCCTGCGGGAAAGCATATATGGGCAAGACTGAACAAAAAAATCAAAATACGCATAACTGAGCATAAAAGCAAAATCAGGAATAAAAGTACCACTTCGAGTATTGCCACACACTGGGGCGAAGCTAAGCACACTATATCTCAGTTACGGTATCAAATCATTGAAAAACTGACTATACGTCCTGGCATAGATGTGACAAAAATTCTACTACACAGAGAAATTTTTTGGATTAAAAAATTACAAACTCTGTTTCCTTCAGGTCTTAATGATCGTTTGGATCTGTCCTGTTTTTTATAATAAAGATTACAGTTACCAGTAGTAATCGCACCATCTATTAATGTCACGCATTATTTTATTTTATTTTTATTTTCCCCTTACTAGCACTCACCAATGTAATTACTCTGGACCAACAAAACAATGAACCAACTCCACAGCTTTTCAAACCAAAAAGCACGTTTATTCCTCCAATCTCGCATAAGACACTGGATACTTTCGAAACCCTTGTCAATAAGGACCTTAAAAAATTATGTTATCGACCTAAGAAATATGATAACTTATCCAAGTATGAGAGAAACATCATTAAAAGTCTAGCTAACAACACTGCAATTACTTTGCAACCTGCTGATAAAGGAGGAGCAATAGTGGTGATGGATACTGTATATTACCACACCAAAGAATCAGCTCACATTTTAGACACTAACACCTATATGCAGCTTACTTTTGACCCCACTAATCAACTCCAAGGGATGCTCAATAACCTCCTAACGGAGGCATGTGATAATGATTGGATCAATGATTCAACGCGACTTTTCCCTACGACTACCAATCCTCGGAGACCAAAACTATATATGATTCCGAAAATACACAAGGACCCAACTGATCCACCATTTCGTCCTTTAGTCTCCGGATGCGGTTCTATTTTTGATCCAGTTGGCAGATTCCTAGACTTCTACTTACAAAAGTTTGTACAACGTTGGGGTACGTATCTTAAAGATACTACACACTTCCTACAGAAATTACGAGACACTGAGATTGATTCGCAGAGTACTATTTTTCTCTGCACAATTGACGTCACCGCCCTATACACTACAATACCTCATGCAGCAGGCCGTAGAATGGGCTCTTCTTCAAATGGAAGACATTGACATTGAAAAGATATTTATTCTTCAACTTCTCAAATTCTTTCTTCGCAACAGTTATTTTGAATATCAACAACAATTTTTTGTACAACTCACAGGAACATCTATGGGTTTTTCGGAAGCCCCAGCATATGCTAACACCTTTATGTCTCAATACGAACAGGAGAACATCATTAGTAATGCTACCTGGTGGTCCCAAATCATTCTTTATTGTCGTTACATTGATGACATCTTTCTCATTTGGAAAGATACAGAACTAGCCTTTATAGGCATGATTGATCTCTGAATAAAGTTAACCCACACATTCGACTGACATACAATATTCATAAGGATACTATACACTACCTTGATGTACAGGTTTTAAAAATAATGACTAATCACTTTGAGACAACAGTTTACCACAAACCAACTGATCGAAATAGTGTATTGGCTTATTCAAGCTTTCATCCTAAGAGCCTCATTAAAAACTTACCGCTTTCACAATTCATAAGGATACGCAGAATTTGTTCTATCTCTCAAAACAGCATGATGGAATTACAAGAGCCAAAACAACGTTTTACAGCACAAGGTTATCCACAAGATGTTCTTAACAACTGCTTATTTAAAGCAATTGCCAAACTACGAAGGGACCTCCTCGCACAACAACCACGAACCTCAGAGCAACGTCTGGTTTTTGTATCTAAATTTTCCACCACATCGTTGTCCATCAAGAACATTATCAATTCACGATGGGAACTATTACAACAGGAGAAAGACTTTAATGGTTTGTTTCATTCTAAACCTTTATTTGCGTATACCAAGGGGCAAAACTTACGCTCTTTACTAAATACCTCGGATGCTACTACTCAGCAAATTGATCACCAAGGTACTAAAAGATGTTCTGCTTGTACCCATTGCAACAACGTTATCACAGGGAACATGTTAACTCATCCACTATCAGGGTCAAAAATTAAACTTAGACATACTAGTGATTGTAATACATCTCATGTGATTTACTGCATTAAATGTCCCTGCGGGAAAGCATATATGGGCAAGACTGAACAAAAAAATCAAAATACGCATATCTGAGCATAAAAGCAAAATCAGGAATAAAAGTACCACTTCGAGTATTGCCACACACTGGGGCGAAGCTAAGCACACTATATCTCAGTTACGGTATCAAATCATTGAAAAACTGACTATACGTCCTGGCATAGATGTGACAAAAATTCTACTACGCAGAGAAATTTTTTGGATTAAATATTACAAACTCTGTTTCCTTCAGGTCTTAATGATCGTTTGGATCTGTCCTGTTTTTTATAATAAAGATTACAGTTACCAGTAGTAATCGCACCATCTATTAATGTCACGCATTATTTTATTTTATTTTTATTTTCCCCTTACTAGCACTCATCATTACATGTATTACCTTCGTTTTACTTCATTATTCTTGATGACATGTTATCTTTTCTTTAACAACTTATATTTTTGTTTCTCATTTAATGTAACTTTGTCACATGTCACTAGTCTTATACCACTTTTTGCGTATCTACCTTTGTTGTCTGATTTTCTGTCCATATTTGGTCCGTTCATTCGCTTTTCTTGACTTTTGTCATTGGTTGCCTTTAGATAACCTTTCCTTTTTGACTACTTTATTATTACTTTATTATTTCATACCATTTTTTCCTTTATTGCTAGTATCTCAGGCCATTACCATTAGATTTTTTATTTTTTCCGTATGTGACCTGACCACTCAGCTTTTATCTTTATTGAAGGATTCCCTATAGGAATGACGATGTATCTCTTGCTCCAATATGGCCCCTGCATTTGTCTTACTTATTCCCATTTCAAAATGGCCCCCTCAGTTGATTTTTGTTATCCATGCCGTTTTCCATTTCTAGTTCTTTATTAGACAGCTGGAGACTATTTCGCGTTACCCCCTTTCCGGAATTTTTTCCACCATTGACCCACGCTTCGCGTTTGCGATTTTCCTTCTTACCAGTAAGTGTTGTTTTTAGTTGCTGACGTTTTTATCGTGCCCCTGTTTATTTTGCTTGGCCATTTACTTTACTTTACCGGTGTATTTCAGATCATTATCTTATTCTTGATACGCGAGCTACGAGGGGTAAGTTCCCCGTGACACTGTTTTTTCCTTGGCAGTTGTATGATGGAAATCGCATAGTACTTATCTCCACTTACCCCTATTTTTCTTGTTTCTCTTTACAGTATCACATTGGTTTGTGTTTGTAACCTCGCATTCTCAGTTTGTCTTTCGTTAATTTTGACGAGGTGAG
Organism: Triturus cristatus; assembly: GCF_964204655.1. Lineage (NCBI taxonomy): Eukaryota > Metazoa > Chordata > Amphibia > Caudata > Salamandridae > Triturus > Triturus cristatus. The sequence continues at coordinate 490,986,860 of NC_140588.1, read as the reverse complement.
TTCACCTCCCTTATTTATTTCCTTTCAGTTCCACTGCCCTAACGGATTTGATCTTTTTTTCTCACGCACACAGTAACACGTAATCTCAAACCCTTTTGGTGGCGTTGTACTTATTGTCTTGAACATCTTTCTTTCACATTGACAGCATGATAGAGGCACAAAATTCTAACTAACCAATATAGCTGTGAGATGCTCAATCAGATATAGACTTAGTTTGTTTACGCATTGGTTTCTACGTATGTGGGTGCAATTAAGATATTTAAATGTATTAGTAATGTTATTTACTTTGTTTACAGATTGCCCCTGATGAAGGGACGTGCCAGTCCCGAAATGCATTGGGCTCAACTTCATTTCTCGTTTATTTGCATTGTATATGAGACATGTACATACTAAATATGCCATAAGGATTGTGTAATGGCATGTGTTCTTTAATTTGTTTCGATTGGTTGTGTACAACAAAAAATATATTTCTTTGGATGATTTGATATGAAATACAAATGTTACTGAACATAATTGATTGGTTGAATTCGATTATTGTACACTCAAAAAGCTTTGCATAAATATTGGGGTATAGGTACCCATAGTACAGTGCACAGTGTAAACTACCTCACGGTTAGTTTTTACTCTTTACTGCTTTATTTAAAAACATTTTCAATTGTGGCATTAGTAGTTGCCTCAGTTTGAGGTGCTCTAGGTAAATTGCCCCCTGAATGAGTGACTTGGTGCTCATAGTGCTGGTTAGGACTTGTCTGAAAGTGCTCCCACCTCGCAGACTAACCAACTTTATCTATACATCATACAGTGTCAATGCAATGTCTTTTTAGACAACATGGTGACTCGCCAATGCAGCGCGCGCAAGGTAAATAGTTTTATTTACTTAGGGGTATATCAGCAAGGGCTGGCGATAAAATTATCGCCGCTTTATCGTCCATTTTCGGACGAAAAGCGGCGATAATTTTATCGCCCTGTCAGCATGGATACGCTAACGCGTGGATCCATGCCTTAGCGCCCATTTCCTTAGCGCCTCGCATCGCATCGCTAATGAGATGCGAGGTAGGCGTTCCCGGCAGGAATCCAGAGAAAATGAAAGCTTACCCGGCTTCTCCCTATCAAAAAGGGAATCGCTATCCCGCCTAGCGACTTAAAAAGCAGCGCTAACCGGGTGTATCGCCGGTTTCTTACGCCTACTATTTTTATTACCTAGCCATACTTGTCATGGGAGGTGGATTGTCATGATAAGTCCACATCTCCCTATTTACTATATTTGCCCTAACGCTGTTTTTTATCTCTGGAAATACTGAGATAATGCCGAATTACACCGCTATTGCCGGGATTTCTATCGCCTCGGCGATGCGCGTTGCTAATAGTGCTCTAGCCGGGCGATAGAATCCGGCGATAGGCGGCGTTAAAGTTGTTCACGCTAAACACGGCCAGCGATAATTATCACTGGCTGTTGATGATATGCCCCTTAATTACTTACCTTACTCTCGTCCCTACTCTGAAGCACAAGTTCAAAATTGAGCTTGCATAATTTAACTTTCACTGCTATGCCACACTATAGTCACATAAATTCATTAATGAGCTTCTAGCCGCTTCAATGGACCGCTCTCACTCTCTGTAGGTTTGGTGTGCTAACTGCCTGAATGGATACTGCCCCCTTTATTGTCACCCGGGAAGATGGTTGAACAAGAAGACTTGCTTTCTTTTCTATCGTAGAAATTAGACAGATTGTGTTAGAATGGAAGCTCAATTTGACCCCGGGGATTAATGGTTCCCCTTCCCCACAATGTTTCTCCAAATATGTACAACACCTTGCCAACATATAGGGGTGAAGGCAAAAGACACATTACTGAACACCAGCAAAGAGGCACACATATGTGCCCTGCAAAAACCCAGGCGGGACCTCGTACACTGAAAGCCATACTGACCTCTGTTGATGCTGACAATGAATTACACAATTCTGAGCAAAGCTTTAGCAAATCCATCGATGATTGTCATTTTAAGATGAGTTTCTCGGGATAAAGTCAAGTTCATACCAGGTAACAGGTTCATACCAGAAGCCTAAAATTTAGAAATGTTTTCAAATAACGAACACGTGCCTAGTAGGTGAACCCACAGGAACTGTCATATCCAAGTCTATTAAGAAGACATTTGATACGCTCGAGTGGCAATACCTGCCCAGCGTACTGAAGATGCTGGGTGTGGGGGCAGACACTGTAGCATGGGTTTCTTTGTTAGGTACAGGTCCCATGGCAAGAGAAGACAATGGCCAGGTCATATCACAAACATATGATGTCTCGAGGGAACCGGACAGAACGGGCCTTCATCCCTGCTGCTGTTTGCCACAGCATTGCATTTGCAACCTTGTGGCTGAAGCATTTTGGGAAGTAGGCAGGGCCATGCAAACACATTTGGACAGCTTTATCCACATCATATCTTTATAAGTAGATGCCACATTGCTGTACCTGTGGGATGCAACTTCGGGACTAGTCCAACTATTACAAAGCTTCAACAATTTGGCAATATGTTTAGCCTTAAAACGAATGGAACGAGTTTCTTGTCTTTCCAATCAGAAAGATTGAGGAAAGTACCAAAGATTCCCTCCCTGACGTGAGTGTAGAATGAGAACATAGCACATTCAGGGAACCGGGAGATTTTCCAAAATGAAGCAGATGTAATTGGCAATAATATTTAGCTCGCCCTACGTTTCATTATTTCCTTCTGGAGGAAACTACCAATCTCGATGATGGGCAGGATCGGTTTAACCAGTAGCGGTCCGGTCCGTGGAGGGAGTTCGGTAGGGCAGTGATGCGGGGTGGGGGAGGGGCAGGGTGGGGAAATGTAAACACCTGAATATGGATGAACGGAGGTAAGTACACGCTGTGGGACTAAGTGCATGATTTAGAATTTGTCGAATGACAAATGCGCCAAATAAAATATATTCTATTCTCTTCCCTGAACTGCATGTATTGTTTATAATCTAGGCACTGTCTACTTATGGTGGATGAGCTATCTGTTATACATCACATGTTGTGATGGAGTATTTAATCTGCTTCTTCCAAGTCAGGTAGAATTGAGGAGTTGAAGAGAGAATTGAAAAGGCAATCGTAAAAGAGCAGAGCCATCGGAATGAATTATAATAATGTAATAAATTATCTGTTACAGCTGACCCAAAAAACATGCTGCAGAGTAGCAGACCAGCTAATGTAGTACATATACTATCAAGTATACTATTAATTTTGCTGCATATACACCTTACTCGTTAATGAGAGGTCATTCACACAAAAGGGCCTGATTACGATGTCAGTCACAAAGCCTCACACCTACAGTCCGATTCCCCTAGACTGTGTTGGAACCCATTGTAATCGGTCGGTCGTAAACAATTATGACTGACCGATTATGATGCAGGGGAACCATTCGGTCATTCTGAATCGGTCCTGACCGGCATTCAGAGAGTCGTTCAAAGTTGATTCGTACAGCTTTACGGACAGCGTTTCCGATCGACCGATTACAATGTTAGATTTCGACATCCTTTCCGACTCAGTCTGTCTGACATGAAAAGGGTGTCGGAAACAGACTTTGGGGGCCCCTATCAGGCCCTCCTTCATCCTGAGGTCTCCTGTTTGGGGTTAAGGGGGTACCCAAGGGACCCCCCTGTAAAACCATGCACAGTGTGGCAGGCACCATCGGGTGCCCACCATAGGGTGCAAGGTTTTCTGCAGACACCCATTTTCCCCGTAGGAGCCTGTGTTGTCGGTCGGAAGCATCATAATCCATTGGGAAGAACCAAATCCAACAAAGAGTTAAGCTGTTTAGTGTCCGACCAACATCGTAATGAGCCCCCATGTCTTTCAGTTTAGTAAACAATTGGGACAATATTACAGTAACTTAAATACAGTGATTCATATGTATTTGTAAAAATATTTTTCAAAATGCACAAATGAAAAAGATTAAACCTTGATGCATTGCAAAAATTTCTTGATGAGTCACTTTTTGTGCATGTTTGTTTGTTTTCCAGATAGGATACTCCAACATATATGTGACGGAACATTATATCTGCAAAAATCCCGTTAAGTGGAAGGACATATAAATAATGTTTTTGTGTATGTGTCACTCTGTCACCAATTTGTTCACATTCCTGTCCGTTTTTTCCAAAAATGCATGCCTTTCAAATTCATTTTTCAAAAAACAGAGTGGCTTGCATGCACATTTGTGGAGGTGTAAGGCATCATGTTAATCTGTCACTTTTAACATACATTAAAATGATTTTTCATTGAAAACTGATTTGTAAAGTGTTTTTTATAAACAGTATAGCTATTTAAACTTATGTTTCTAGTCCTTTTGGCTCACAAGCTCACTATTGTTTATTTATAAAAACTAACACACAATTGTGATGTTTAGAACAAACACTGTTATCATAAGTGCATTTTCTTCTATGTCACCTGTAATAGGGACAATGTCACATCCTTCAAAATTGTGATGGAGCATCAGTCCTGACACAATTAAAAATGTTGGCATGTTTGGCAAAACGGTCCCATATAACATTTAATAAAAGCGTGTATAATTATTTTTTGTCAGTCATGTGTCTGCTCAAAACAGTCCTTTGGTAGTGATCAGAAATATATTGGTATCATTTTCCACAAAGTAATATAAAAAAACGCATCTTTATACACCTTGTGCAAAACTTACACCTCAAGAACTCTTCCTGTGTGTTGGACATGTTTTGACCTTTAAGTTAATGCCATAATTTCTTGGTGTAACCAAAATAGTTATTTAAAATGAAAAAGACAAAAAAGGACTTACCCCCTTGATCCTGCTGTCAGGCTCTCAACTGCCCATCAAGCTGGGGATAGGATACTGCAAGTATGCAGGCCATTGGGGGGGTCAGGGTTCGGCACACATGCTTGCCATGTTGGGAGGGCTGGAGAGTTGGAATTCTGCTGACTGCTTGGTCCAGTGTCATAGGTCCTTCCATCACTTCCTGCAGTGAATGCTGCACCGATTGAAGACCCCAGGATGTGCACATTCTTGGCAATGGCATATCAGATTTCCATCTTTTTATGGAAGTTGACCTGAAGTGATAATAAAAACGGAAAAAAACACAATTTTGAGGCATTAATCGCAAGCATTTTTTTAAAGTGACACAGCACAGTTTATTTTAATTTTATAAAATAAAAAAATTAGTAGTAACCCGTTGAGTGCCCTTTTCCCTTGTTATGCCCTTATTTTATTAATCCAGGTCAGTGACTTCATGTAGGCTGAGGTATTTGTTGGCTAATACAAAAAGCAGAAATCAATTTTATTTGATAGGTTAAAAAATGTATATGTTAGTTTGTATTAGAAATATGATATATTTCCAAAATTAACACAATGCTAATTATGTAGATTTCACATGAAATTGTTAAATATACATATGTATATTTAGATATACACACCAAAAATAAAAAAGGATGTCAAACAAACAACACATACTAATGTTCTAGTTTTGTCTAATTATAATGTGTTTAAAAATACACACCACAATGGTTCAATGTAAGTTAAAAAAAACAGCAATGCCACTTCAATCACTACACTTCACTCAGGAACTAAAAGGGACATTCTAGCCTATCTTTAAATTTTGTAAAAAGTAAGTCCAAATTACATTTTCATTTTTAAAATGTACCTGTTTCTCTGGTGAGCCATACAAATGGCTGTACAGGGATATGACCTCAGTAGCTAGCATCTCCAGCTCCTCTGATGAGAAGTTTGGGGTCCTGTCTCTTGATTTTCCTGGCATTGTTGCTCACAGCAGCCGGAAACAGCAGCAAAAAGTTGAGGAGGTGTTGGTTGCAATGTTAGGAGGCAAGTGAGCTATTTTTAAAATGCCACGTACGTCTACACAATATTTGAGATCGTCAGCGTAGACAGACACATCCATTGGCTTTTGTGCGTTTTTTTCATACAATTTAGCCTATGGCTGTGTCCATTGTGGAGTTTCATACCCACTACCAGGTCAACTTCCACAAACTTCCTTCTAATTGTAAATGTCCTGACGGCAAGGTCAGGTAACCACAATTTTAAATTGTGAAATAGTGTGTTTGTGAATGTAAAGTGCATCACCACCACTCAATATGGTGGCTAGTTTGTTAACATATACAAAATGCTAATGTTATTCATTTGTTTTGACAGAAAAGTATTATGTATTGCGTTTTGTTTATACTTCCGTTGATGAAAAATATAAGAATGTGTAAATAATGCATTTAAAATATATTATTTGCACATTTATTTTTAAAGTACACATGTCATTATTGACATTTTAAATGCATTTGTAAAAAATAATGTGTAAAATTAAATTCAAATATTTTTTTTAAACTAAATGAAATGAGTTTGCTAAAATTCACAACAATTTTTTTTATTTTTAAATGCAGACAAATGAACCCAGGAAGAGTGAGGAGATGACAGCCCCAAGTTATGAGAGTTATGAAACCATTTCCAGACTTTGTCACCATGGACGAATGAAAAGAAATGGAGATTAAATAGGCAAACTATTCTTGATTAATGTTATCAACTATTGCCAGATCGTCCGCCTCACAATAGGAATACCACAGCAATAACACAGGAATAGGAATAACACTAATAACACAGCCCAAAAACAGTGCGCAAACAGGGGGACATGGGTTTGTGCGCAGGCTATCACTCGGCCGGGAGTGCACCTTCCTTTCAATGGCATTATTCATTCATGGCTGAGACTGAAACGGCCAGCGGAATGCAACCCAACTTTGAAGCTGTTGAGAAACCTGAAGATATCTCCCTGGCTGTTATCTGTCAGAGCATAATGGCCCACAGGGAGGAGACTCATGCAGAGAGCCAGCGCACGCAAGGGGCTTGTGGTTAGCTCCAGAATGCAGTGCGGAGAATTGCAAAGTTTTGTTTCGAGTTTTCTGACAGGTTCAAACTTGGAAGATGAACTTGGCAAACTATTCTTGATTAATGTCATCAACTATTGCCAGATCTTCTGCCTCACAATAGGAATACCACAGCAATAACACTAATAGTGAAATTAATGGAAGGACTCCATTTTGTGGCCACAGGATAATTCCAATTCACTGTAGCAGTGTCTGGTGGAATGTGGAATGTCACAACCAACTTTCAGTGGTGTGCTACAGGAAGTTCTTTCTTCAATGTTGAGACACATCAACAGCTTCATTCAGTTTCCACAAAATGAGGATTTTGACAATATAAAGGGAGATTTTTATGCTTTGGGTCCCCTACCAAATGTGGTTGGAGCAATTGACTTCACACATATTGCCTTGATGCTACCACACGACAGAGACCAAGTCTGCTGGAATGAGAAAAACTTCCATTCAATCAATGTGCAAGTTGTGTGCTTACCAGATTTGTACATCAGATGCATATATGTGCATTTTCCAGAATCAACACATGATCTGTTTGTACTGCAGAACAGCACAATGCCCCTGAAAATGTTGCAATGTGGACCTGAGAGGGCCTGGCTTATTTGTAAATAAAATCTATGAATATATTTTGTCAAGTTTAATGATCAAAAATAGTATTACTTTTTTGGCTCTTTTTTCCATATATTAGACATAGCTTATCCCAACCGGCCATGGTTGTTAGCATCACTGAGGAATGCAACAACGCCAGAGGAAATTCGCTCCAGTGAGGCCCATGGAAGAACAAGGAGGCCATAATGGGTCAACAATTAATCAATGGGTACATGAGAAACATAGGAGAACAGGCAAAATATGTGTACTTACATGTTGCTCCACCAACTTCAATGCCCACGTAGTCTAGCAGGTCTTAATCCCTGCCGACCACATCTGCCCAGCAGTACTTCAACTGCAGTGTGTCCCAGTCAACTTCATAGAGCTGCTCTTACTGGAGGCATATACAGTCCCATTGATCCTTACCGACCCTCACAGGGTATCCCTGGATGACTCTAAACTCACAGGTTAACATGTTGGAAAGTAATGCGTGACCAGCCACAATAACAACCCAAACACATGTTCATTCATGGGGCAACAAAGAGTATTCCTCGGCATGATCCCACCCACAATTATCAAACACAAACCCCCAGAAAATACTCCGAGAACTCTCTACTACACCTAAAACAATTATACTCCAAAAGACAAACACCCAACAGCACACAGGACAATAAACCAAAATATACTGCAAATAAACACAAAAATGACTTTTGAGACACAACATGGACAGCAGACACGATGCACCAGCTCCAAAAACACCAACACCACTCGACAGCAGAAGCACAACAACACCACTCCTAAGCTCAGACAGTAAAAGTGTGACTTATTGTGAAAGTGAAATTAAATTAGTAGTTCCTGATTCGCAGCATGCAGGATCCATTACATCATCTCTCTTCATCAATGACTTCACTTCCTGGGCAGATGCAGCATGTTTTCAACCAATGCATCGGCTTTTTTTGCACTAGCGCTCAATGAGTCAATTTTACAAAGGCCTGATAATTGTAAAAGCTGTTTATATTGCATGTCAGTGGGGTCAGTGTAATTTCTCACTGATGTAGCGGCTGAAAATATTCACACAGAATAGTGTAGCATTGGGTTTTGAGAATGGCAGTCTGTGAGGCAAGATGGCGGCAGTGACTACGGTCGTGCGGGCTTGTGCTCCCGGAAGTTCTTCCCCTGCTGCTCCACTTACCATGACCTGGGGGCAGTTATGACCGGGTTTGGATGTTCTATATTGTCCCCGAAGTGAAGCACTGGCAGAGCGGGTATGTTGTGGATCGCCTGCTGCGCTCCCCGCTTGGTTGTTCTCCGGCTCTTGGCGCTGACGAAGCGGACTTCCGGGTGTGCACGCGCCGCCCGGACTACTCAGCGGATGGTGCTGGCAAAAAAAAACATTCCTGCCACATCAGCTACTCTCGAACCTGACTATAATATAGTGGTGCAGGGGGGAACTGCCCTTTAAACTCGGTGGTTAACGAGGATGGGGCTAAAAGCGACACCCCCCAAGGTTCAGTAGAAAATACGGAGTATGCTGATAAAAATGCTGAAAAAAGTTTTGAAAGGATTGCAGCAGGGGACACTCCTCGAGGCTCAGTTAAGAAGGCACAGAAGGGAGAAAGTAATGCAAAGCCTAGCCCTGGTAGTTCAGATATGGTAATAAGAAAGAAAAGGGTCCAGCAGGATATAAGGAAAGAGAATGATTCTGGTGACCCCCCCTTCTATTCAATGTCGGATCCCTCAGATACCTCCAGGGATCAATGCGATTCGGATAAACGCAAGGGAATCGACAGCCCAACAACAGTGCGCAAACAGGCGGACATGGGTTTGTGCGCAGGCTATCACTCGGCCAGGAGTGCACCTTCCTTTCAATGGCATTATTCATTCATGGCTGAGACTGAAACGGCCAGCGGAATGCAACCCAACTTTGAAGCTGTTGAGAAACCTGAAGATATCTCCCTGGCTGTTATCTATCAGAGCATAATGGCCCACAGGGAGGAGACTCATGCAGAGAGCCAGCGCACGCAAGCGGCTTGTGGTTAGCTCCAGAATGCAGTGCGGAGAATTGCGACATTTTGTTCCGAGTTTGCTGACAGGTTCAAACTTGGAAGATGAACTTGCTGCGCAGAAAACAACTACAGAGACCTTGGGCTCCGCTAAAGATGACACCCTCTGGAAAGTCAAGTACTGGACATTCCCGAGGGGGCAGAGGGGCAGGACGCACGAAAATTTAGCATTGAATTTTTCTCTGAAGCCTTTACCGGTTAACCCAATGGGATTGGAGTCGGGAGATCCAGAGGGCACACAGATTTCCATTTGCACAATGCAATAGGCCGGGCCGGAGCTCTCCTAGACCAAGGGCGATTTTAATATCAGTCAATAATTTTCTGGCGAGAGAAGCAGTATATGACCTGGCACGTCCAGACAGAAAGAAAACCGGGAAGGGGATTGAGCTCTTTGTGCGCCCTGATTACTGCCCTCTCACTGTTGAGAAAAGATGGCAATTACACCAACTCATTACACCATTTCGCGATTGTGCCTTTTTGCTGAATCCAGCTAAACTCAAAACTATACACAATGAACATGTGTGGTTCTTTACAGCGGAATCAGCTGCTAAAGAGTATTTACAATCCTTACAAAGGCAGGGGGAAAAAGGAAGGGCTAAGGATATTCTCTGATATTAGCTGACATTATGTGACATTATTTGGAGTCCCTTTTTGCTATTTAGGCATTGATTGTATTATTATGTATCAACATTTTGGTTCTTTAGCTGGTGTTGCTTTGGGGTTAGGATATATGGTGGCGGGTGGTGAATACTTTTGTGGTCAAAACACGGGATGGGGCAGGGGGGTCCGGGGAATGAGAAGCTCGATCCATCTCGGAGACCTTGTGTCTCCAAGCCTCTAGTTTGGGCATGGGTGGGGGTGGGACATGGCTCCGACTGAAACCGTGTGTGGGTGAGGAGGGGGGTCGTCGATGGGGGTTAGTGGTGGGTGGGGGGGGGCAGTAGTAAAAATAATCCATGATGGTTTGATTAAGAGAAACATGAAATGCAATAATTGAAGGCACACAGTATGTGAGCATAAAGATACATGGAAGATAGATGGGGGATAGTGGTATAATTGGTGGTATTCAGTTCTGCTCCCTGAATGTAAGCGGTTTGAATGATTATAATAAAAGGCAACGTGTCGCTAATGAGTTGCGGGCGCAGCAGACTGATCTGATATGTGTACAGGAAACCCATATCCCATGGGCCAAAAGGAAACTATTGGTGGGATTAGGCCTGACAGTATTAGTCTGTACTGAACAATCCACCACTATACGGGGGGTAGCTTTTTTGGCGAAGAATCATATACAAGGGACAGGAAGGACATTGGCAGATAAACAAGGGAGGTGGGCTATAGTGGAATGTAGGACTGGAGGCCAGATTTATACAATATGCTCTATATATGGTTTGAATTTTGATGAGGCCCTCATAATTGAAGGGTTAAATGTGGAATTGGCATTATGGCCCACACCATTAATTGTATGCGGTGACCTAAATATACATCTTGAGCCTGATGCGCTACAAGATGATAGTAAACTTTACAAAGGGAGGAAACCAAGGGTATTTAAGGCCCTACAGTCTTTATTGGTTGATCATGAACTTGTGGATACCTGGGCTACTCTGAGAGGTATGGATCCAGGGTATACTTTTTACTCCTATCCGCAAAAGAAATGAGTAAGACTTGATTATTTTTTCTTATCGGGAGCCAAATTACAGGTGTACCCACAGGTGTCCTCAGACCATGGACCCCTAGTGTTGAACCTTTGTATGCCTAGGACTGGAATCAAATTGCGATCTTTCTCATTCAATAGGAAGTTATTATTGGATGAAAGCTATGTTGCACATATGCAGATATGGGTTGAGCAATTTGTTTTCATAAACCGCAATACAGCAGGGACTGGGTGTGTATGGAATGCTTTTAAAGCGGGTTTTAGGGGGGAGACCCTTAGCTTCGGCCTATATAAGCAAAAACAAATGCGTGTGGTATTACAGGAATTACACGCCTGTCTTATGGTAGCTGAAGAAAAACTCATGCAGGGCATACATGCGGGTCAGGAGATTGTGGCCCTGCAAACGGAAGTAGCCCGGGGCAAAGCCAAAATAAATCTGTTTTGGAGCAAAGAGATAGCTAAGAAACATTCTATTAACAGGAATATGGGGAGGCAACTGGACGCTGTTTGGCACAGATTTTAGGATCTAAAGAAGAGTTTCAGAGGATTAGCTCAGTGGTAGACTCTAGGGCCAATATAGTAGAAACCGACGTTGGGATTTTAAAGGTGTTTCATGATTTTTATGAGGTACTTTATACCGGGGAGGGTTATGATTCACATGCTGGGGAATCCCTGTTACAGAACTGTTGTAAAAACTTGGACACGCAAGATGCAGAACTTCTAGAAGCCCCTATCACTATGGAGGAGCTGGAAAGAGCTATTAATAGCTTAGCTTTGGGCAAAGCGGCACGGCCCGACAAACTTCCATTGGAAGTTTATAAAAATTTCTTTGGAGTATTAAAGACCAATATGTTAGTCACCTTTCCACAGGCCCAAGCAGGAGCTGCCCCCCTAACATGGGATGAGGCTAGCATTATTGGTTTAAGAAAAAGAATAAACCGGATGATCAACTTGGCTCATATCGGCCTATATCGCTTTTAAACTCAGATGGCAAAATCTATGCCAAGATTCTAGCGACCCGGTTAGCTGAAGTAATAACCCCATTGGTGTCATAGCGGCAACATGGGTTTATCCCCGAGAGGGGGACAACTAATCATATAAACAGGATTGTAACCCTGCTAGATATAGCTAGCACCACGGGGAGTGAACTTAGCTTGATTTTATGAGACGCCGAAAAGGCATTCGACCGGGTCACTTGGGAATTTGTATGGGCTGTATTGCGCTGCATAGGCTTTAAACAAAACTTTATCACTGCTATACAAGTCTTATATCGCCGTCCATCAGCTAAAGTCTGCATTATGGGCCTGAAATCAAGCCCAGTATACATCTTGCGGGGAACAAGGCAGGGATGTCCCTGCTCTCCCTTGTTATTTTCATTGTAATATAGACCCGTTTTTAAAAATGCTAGAACAAAGTGCAGGGATAGCGTCGGTAATGTGGAGGCAAGAGCACTATCGCGTGTTTGCGTATGCAGATGAAGTTGCAGTGGTGACTCCGAATCCCATCACAGCTATGCCAGAAAGAGAACAGTTGGCGCTAGAGTTTGGGGCTGCCTCAGGATACAAACTCAATGTGGCAAAGACACAAATGTTATGTTCTAACATTGCTGCATTTGATGACCAGCAGGTTTTGAGTGAGGTATCATATCTGGGGGTCAAGTTGAGGACATGCTTAAAATCACTGGTTGTGGTTAATTGGTGTAACATATTAAAGGATGTGCGGAAGCAATTGGACCGGTGTGAGTGTTTACATCTTTTACTTGTGGGACGCTGTAATGTCCTCAAAATGTTGATACTACCCAAATTTTTTTTTTTTTTTAGATCTGCACCATTGGAAATCCCCTGTGCCCAACTTGTAGTATTACAGTCAATCTGTGCTAAGTTCTCATGGGCCCAGGGTAAACCCATGCGCTATATGACCCTTCCTCGGGAGAAAGGAGGTTGGGCTGTTCCTGATTTTACCTTATATCACTATGTATATATTCTGCAAAACATAGATATTATATTAACTGGTGCAGAACCAGTTAGCAGTGCAGAAGCCCCATCGATACATCAAATGCTACTGGGTAGTGATGCTAAAAATCGACTGTTTATTAACGTGGACGCTGTTCAATGTCTACATGGCACCACTAGCACGCATCGCCTGACAACATGACCTCAACATAATCTCCTACGCCGACGACACTCAGCTGATCCTCTCCCTCACCAAGGACCCCCTCACTGCCAAATCCAACCTACACCAAGGAATGAAGGCCGTCGCCGACTGGATGGAGGACAGCTGCCTCAAACTGAACACAGACAAGACAGAAATCCTCATCCTCGGGTCCAAACCCTCCGCATGGGACGACTCTTGGTGGCCCACATCACTGGGGTCCCCCCCCGGCCCCCACCGACCACGCACGCAACCTGGGAGTCCTCCTCGACTCGAAACTCTCCATGACCAAACAAGTCAACGCAGTCTACTCCACCTGTTTCAACACCCTCCGCATGCTCCGCAAGATCTTCAGATGGATCCCGACAAACATGAGGAAAACTGTCACCCAGGCCCTGGTCAGCAGCAGGCTCGACTACGGAAACGCCCTCTACGCCGGAACCTCGTCCAAGCTCATCAGCAGACTACAGAGAATCCAGAATGCCTCTGCACGCCTGATCCTCGATGTCCCGCACCGCGACCACATCACCCCCCACCTGAGGCTCCCCGTCGACAAAAGAATCTCCTTCAAGCTCCTGATCCACGCACACAAAGCACTCCACAAAACCGGCCCAGCCTATCTCAACAGCTGACTCTCCTTCTACGTACCCAACAGGAAACTCCGCTTCGCTAACCACGCCCTGGCCACGGTCCCACACATCCGGAGAACTACTTCCGGAGGCAGATCCTTCTCCCATCGCGCCGCCAAGACCTGGAACACCCTGCCCCTCCACCTACGTCAAACCGAAGACCTGCTGACCTTCAGGAGACAACTCAAGACCTGGCTCTTCGACCAGTAACATCTTCCCCCCCCCCCCAGCGCCTTGAAACCCACCCGGGTATGTAGTGCGCTTTACAAGTTAAATGATTGATTGATTGATTGATTACAGTCTGTGCATATGTATCATATGTATGGTGAACATATGTGTGGGTTCATCCTGTTCAGGGATCATACTATGCACAGTGCCCAAACACTGTAGTAGCACAATGGTACACCTTACCGGAGTTGCTTCTCTATGTGCTAAGTTGTTAATAGCTCCTATTGACATGGTATCAGCTTTCCCTAGGAATGCAAGAGACTACCACTGCCATGAGATCAGTGCACCCACATCTATTACTGCTCAGCCTTCTGCCAAACAGCAACGTGTCCCACGGTGGAGGCATCAGGCTGTGTTGAACTTTGGGAGTGTGCAGCAATTGACTACACCCAACTGGAAGGGAATGTAAGGCTAGTGCCATTTGATGGTTAGAGTATTTGCATTCCATATCAACGGGACATTCCCAACAGGAAAGTGACAATGTCATAATTTATGACAAATCTGATCCACAATCATGTGGGTTGTATTGTGGTAGATCACCATTCATGACTTTGTGTGACCTCCCACATATGGCAGCTAGTAAGGCTTCGTAAATCACACCATGACTACATCCTTGATCAAGGCGGTGGTGCTTGTGCATAGAGGTGGGTGTTAACATGCAACACTGTTGGACTGGAAAAGATTAGTATGTAGCATTAGTCTATGTGAGATGTGATCACCTAATGGATTTGACATGTGGACACAGATGGTGTTGTGTTACAACAAACAAATGATGGACGGAATGCTGACAATGCAGACATTCTCCCCCAGTCAAGAGATCTGGGTTAAATCCGTCGTTCTTTTGCCCACTACACCACCCCAGTTCAGACATGGCCATATGCAAATCAGTCTTGACCCTGTGCCTCATGGGAACAGTCCAGCCCGGACTGCCGAGCCATGTCTTCCCTGGACCGGAATCAAGCATCCTAGGACCGGTTTCTGGCTATCAGCCGTCATCAGCCAGGATAGCTTGACTCCAGTGGCGTAGTGAGCACGGGTCCCACGTCTGGGAATACCCATCCCACTTAGGGCGAAAAGCGTTACAACAAACAAATGATGGACGGAATGCTGACAATGCAGACATTCTCCCCCAGTCAAGAGATCTGGGTTAAATCCATCGTTCTTTTGCCCACTACACCACCCCAGTTCAGACATGGCCATATGCAAATCAGTCTTAACCCTGTGCCTCATGGGAACAGTCCAGCCCGAACTGCCAAGCCATGTCTTCCCTGGACCGGAATCAAGCATCCTAGGACCGGTTTCTGGCTATCAGCCGTCATCAGCCAGGATAGCTTGACTCCAGTGGCGTAGTGAGCACGGGTCCCACGTCTAGGAATACCCATCCCACTTAGGGCGAAAAGCGTTACAACAAACAAATGATGGACGGAATGCTGACAATGCAGACATTCTCCCCCAGTCAAGAGATCTGGGTTAAATCCATCGTTCTTTTGCCCACTACACCACCCCAGTTCAGACATGGCCATATGCAAATCAGTCTTGACCCTGTGCCTCATGGGAACAGTCCAGCCCGAACTGCCAAGCCATGTCTTCCCTGGACCGGAATCAAGCATCCTAGGACCGGCTTCTGGCTATCAGCCGTCATCAGCCAGGATAGCTTGACTCCAGTGGCGTAGTGAGCACGGGTCCCACGTCTGGGAATACCCATCCCACTTAGGGCGAAAAGCGTTACAACAAACAAATGATGGACGGAATGCTGACAATGCAGACATTCTCCCCCAGTCAAGAGATCTGGGTTAAATCCTTCGTTCTTTTGCCCACTACACCACCCCAGTTCAGACATGGCCATATGCAAATCAGTCTTGACCCTGTGCCTCATGGGAACAGTCCAGCCCGAACTGCCAAGCCATGTCTTCCCTGGACCGGAATCAAGCATCCTAGGACCGGTTTCTGGCTATCAGCCGTCATCAGCCAGGATAGCTTGACTCCAGTGGCGTAGTGAGCACGGGTCCCACGTCTGGGAATACCCATCCCACTTAGGGCGAAAAGCGTTACAACAAACAAATGATGGACGGAATGCTGACAATGCAGACATTCTCCCCCAGTCAAGAGATCTGGGTTAAATCCATCGTTCTTTTGCCCACTACACCACCCCAGTTCAGACATGGCCATATGCAAATCAGTCTTGACCCTGTGCCTCATGGGAACAGTCCAGCCCGAACTGCCAAGCCATGTCTTCCCTGACCGGAATCAAGCATCCTAGGACCGGTTTCTGGCTATCAGCCGTCATCATCCAGGATAGCTTGACTCCAGTGGCGTAGTGAGCACGGGTCCCACGTCTGGGAATACCCATCCCACTTAGGGCGAAAAGCGTTACAACAAACAAATGATGGACGGAATGCTGACAATGCAGACATTCTCCCCCAGGCAAGAGATCTGGGTTAAATCCATCGTTCTTTTGCCCACTACACCACCCCAGTTCAGACATGGCCATATGCAAATCAGTCTTGACCCTGTGCCTCATGGGAACAGTCCAGCCCGAACTGCCAAGCCATGTCTTCCCTGGACCGGAATCAAGCATCCTAGGACCGGTTTCTGGCTATCAGCCGTCATCAGCCAGGATAGCTTGACTCCAGTGGCGTAGTGAGCACGGGTCCCACGTCTGGGAATACCCATCCCACTTAGGGCGAAAAGCGTTACAACAAACAAATGATGGACGGAATGCTGACAATGCAGACATTCTCCCCCAGTCAAGAGATCTGGGTTAAATCCATCGTTCTTTTGCCCACTACACCACCCCAGTTCAGACATGGCCATATGCAAATCAGTCTTGACCCTGTGCCTCATGGGAACAGTCCAGCCCGAACTGCCAAGCCATGTCTTCCCTGGACCGGAATCAAGCATCCTAGGACCGGTTTCTGGCTATCAGCCGTCATCAGCCAGGATAGCTTGACTCCAGTGGCGTAGTGAGCACGGGTCCCACGTCTGGGAATACCCATCCCACTTAGGGCGAAAAGCGTTACAACAAACAAATGATGGACGGAATGCTGACAATGCAGACATTCTCCCCCAGTCAAGAGATCTGGGTTAAATCCATCGTTCTTTTGCCCACTACACCACCCCAGTTCAGACATGGCCATATGCAAATCAGTCTTGACCCTGTGCCTCATGGGAACAGTCCAGCCCGAACTGCCAAGCCATGTCTTCCCTGGACCGGAATCAAGCATCCTAGGACCGGTTTCTGGCTATCAGCCATCATCAGCCAGGATAGCTTGACTCCAGTGGCGTAGTGAGCACGGGTCCCACGTCTGGGAATACCCATCCCACTTAGGGCGAAAAGCGTTACAACAAACAAATGATGGACGGAATGCTGACAATGCAGACATTCTCCCCCAGTCAAGAGATCTGGGTTAAATCCATCGTTCTTTTGCCCACTACACCACCCCAGTTCAGACATGGCCATATGCAAATCAGTCTTGACCCTGTGCCTCATGGGAACAGTCCAGCCCGAACTGCCAAGCCATGTCTTCCCTGGACCGGAATCAAGCATCCTAGGACCGGTTTCTGGCTATCAGCCGTCATCAGCCAGGATAGCTTGACTCCAGTGGCGTAGTGAGCACGGGTCCCACGTCTGGGAATACCCATCCCACTTAGGGCGAAAAGCGTTACAACAAACAAATGATGGACAGAATGCTGACAATGCAGACATTCTCCCCCAGTCAAGAGATATGGGTTAAATCCATCGTTCTTTTGCCCACTACACCACCCCAGTTCAGACATGGCCATATGCAAATCAGTCTTGACCCTGTGCCTCATGGGAACAGTCCAGCCCGAACTGCCAAGCCATGTCTTCCCTGGACCGGAATCAAGCATCCTAGGACCGGTTTCTGGCTATCAGCCGTCATCAGCCAGGATAGCTTGACTCCAGTGGCGTAGTGAGCACGGGTCCCACGTCTGGGAATACCCATCCCACTTAGGGCGAAAAGCGTTACAACAAACAAATGATGGACGGAATGCTGACAATGCAGACATTCTCCCCCAGTCAAGAGATCTGGGTTAATTCCATCGTTCTTTTGCCCACTACACCACCCCAGTTCAGACATGGCCATATGCAAATCAGTCTTGACCCTGTGCCTCATGGGAACAGTCCAGCCCGAACTGCCAAGCCATGTCTTCCCTGACCGGAATCAAGCATCCTAGGACCGGTTTCTGGCTATCAGCCGTCATCATCCAGGATAGCTTGACTCCAGTGGCGTAGTGAGCACGGGTCCCACGTCTGGGAATACCCATCCCACTTAGGGCGAAAAGCGTTACAACAAACAAATGATGGACGGAATGCTGACAATGCAGACATTCTCCCCCAGTCAAGAGATCTGGGTTAAATCCATCGTTCTTTTGCCCACTACACCACCCCAGTTCAGACATGGCCATATGCAAATCAGTCTTGACCCTGTGCCTCATGGGAACAGTCCAGCCCGAACTGCCAAGCCATGTCTTCCCTGGACCGGAATCAAGCATCCTAGGACCGGTTTCTGGCTATCAGCCGTCATCAGCCAGGATAGCTTGACTCCAGTGGCGTAGTGAGCACGGGTCCCACGTCTGGGAATACCCATCCCACTTAGGGCGAAAAGCGTTACAACAAACAAATGATGGACGGAATGCTGACAATGCAGACATTCTCCCCCAGTCAAGAGATCTGGGTTAAATCCATCGTTCTTTTGCCCACTACACCACCCCAGTTCAGACATGGCCATATGCAAATCAGTCTTGACCCTGTGCCTCATGGGAACAGTCCAGCCCGAACTGCCAAGCCATGTCTTCCCTGGACCGGAATCAAGCATCCTAGGACCGGTTTCTGGCTATCAGCCGTCATCAGCCAGGATAGCTTGACTCCAGTGGCGTAGTGAGCACGGGTCCCACGTCTGGGAATACCCATCCCACTTAGGGCGAAAAGCGTTACAACAAACAAATGATGGACGGAATGCTGACAATGCAGACATTCTCCCCCAGTCAAGAGATCTGGGTTAAATCCATTGTTCTTTTGCCCACTACACCACCCCAGTTCAGACATGGCCATATGCAAATCAGTCTTGCCCCTGTGCCTCATGGGAACAGTCCAGCCCGAACTGCCAAGCCATGTCTTCCCTGGACCGGAATCAAGCATCCTAGGACCGGTTTCTGGCTATCAGCCATCATCAGCCAGGATAGCTTGACTCCAGTGGCGTAGTGAGCACGGGTCCCACGTCTGGGAATACCCATCCCACTTAGGGCGAAAAGCGTTACAACAAACAAATGATGGACGGAATGCTGACAATGCAGACATTCTCCCCCAGTCAAGAGATCTGGGTTAAATCCATCGTTCTTTTGCCCACTACACCACCCCAGTTCAGACATGGCCATATGCAAATCAGTCTTGACCCTGTGCCTCATGGGAACAGTCCAGCCCGAACTGCCAAGCCATGTCTTCCCTGGACCGGAATCAAGCATCCTAGGACCGGTTTCTGGCTATCAGCCGTCATCAGCCAGGATAGCTTGACTCCAGTGGCGTAGTGAGCACGGGTCCCACGTCTGGGAATACCCATCCCACTTAGGGCGAAAAGCGTTACAACAAACAAATGATGGACAGAATGCTGACAATGCAGACATTCTCCCCCAGTCAAGAGATATGGGTTAAATCCATCGTTCTTTTGCCCACTACACCACCCCAGTTCAGACATGGCCATATGCAAATCAGTCTTGACCCTGTGCCTCATGGGAACAGTCCAGCCCGAACTGCCAAGCCATGTCTTCCCTGGACCGGAATCAAGCATCCTAGGACCGGTTTCTGGCTATCAGCCGTCATCAGCCAGGATAGCTTGACTCCAGTGGCGTAGTGAGCACGGGTCCCACGTCTGGGAATACCCATCCCACTTAGGGCGAAAAGCGTTACAACAAACAAATGATGGACGGAATGCTGACAATGCAGACATTCTCCCCCAGTCAAGAGATCTGGGTTAATTCCATCGTTCTTTTGCCCACTACACCACCCCAGTTCAGACATGGCCATATGCAAATCAGTCTTGACCCTGTGCCTCATGGGAACAGTCCAGCCCGAACTGCCAAGCCATGTCTTCCCTGGACCGGAATCAAGCATCCTAGGACCGGTTTCAGGCTATCAGCCGTCATCAGCCAGGATAGCTTGACTCCAGTGGCGTAGTGAGCACGGGTCCCACGTCTGGGAATACCCATCCCACTTAGGGCGAAAAGCGTTACAACAAACAAATGATGGACGGAATGCTGACAATGCAGAAATTCTCCCCCAGTCAAGAGATCTGGGTTAAATCCATCGTTCTTTTGCCCACTACACCACCCCAGTTCAGACATGGCCATATGCAAATCAGTCTTGACCCTGTGCCTCATGGGAACAGTCCAGCCCGAACTGCCAAGCCATGTCTTCCCCGGACCGGAATCAAGCATCCTAGGACCGGTTTCTGGCTATCAGCCGTCATCAGCCAGGATAGCTGGGGTGGTGTAGTGCGCAAAAGAACGATGGATTTAACCCAGATCTCTTGACTGGGGGAGAATGTATGCATTGTCAGCATTCCGTCCATCATTTGTTTGTTGTAACGCTTTTCGCCCTAAGTGGGATGGGTATTCCCAGACGTGGGACCCGTGCTCACTACGCCACTGGAGTCAAGCTATCCTGGCTGATGATGGCTGATAGCCAGAAACCGGTCCTAGGATGCTTGATTCCGGTCCAGGGAAGACATGGCTTGGCAGTTCGGGCTGGACTGTTCCCATGAGGCACAGGGTCAAGACTGATTTGCATATGGCCATGTCTAAACTGGGGTGGTGTAGTGGGCAAAAGAACGATGGATTTAACCCAGATCTCTTGACTGGGGGAGAATGTATGCATTGTCAGCATTCCGTCCATCATTTGTTTGTTGTAACGCTTTTCGCTCTAAGTGGGATGGGTATTCCCAGATGTGGGACCCGTGCTCACTACGCCACTGGAGTCAAGCTATCCTGGCTGATGACAGCTGATAGCCAGAAACCGGTCCTAGGATGCTTGATTCCGGTCCAGGGAAGACATGGCTTGGCAGTTCGGGCTGGACTGTTCCCATGAGGCACAGGGTCAAGACTGATTTGCATATGGCCATGTCTAAACTAGGGTGGTGTAGTGGGCAAAAGAACGATGGATTTAACCCATATCTCTTGACTGGGGGAGAATGTATGCATTGTCAGCATTCCGTCCATCATTTGTTTGTTGTAACGCTTTTCGCCCTAAGTGGGATGGGTATTCCCAGACGTGGGACCCGTGCTCACTATGCCACTGGAGTCAAGCTATCCTGGCTGATGATGGCTGATAGCCAGAAACCGGTCCTAGGATGCTTGATTCCGGTCCAGGGAAGACATGGCTTGGCAGTTCGGGCTGGACTGTTCCCATGAGGCACAGGGTCAAGGCTGATTTGCATATGGCCATGTCTAAACTGGGGTGGTGTAGTGGGCAAAAGAACGATGGATTTAACCCAGATCTCTTGACTGGGGGAGAATGTATGCATTGTCAGCATTCCGTCCATCATTTGTTTGTTGTAACGCTTTTCGCCCTAAGTGGGATGGGTATTCCCAGACGTGGGACCCGTGCTCACTACGCCACTGGAGTCAAGCTATCCTAGCTGATGACGGCTGATAGCCAGAAACCGGTCCTAGGATGCTTGATTCCGGTCCAGTGAAGACATGGCTTGGCAGTTCGGGCTGGACTGTTCCCATGAGGCACAGGGTCAAGACTGATTTGCATATGGCCATGTCTAAACTGGGGTGGTGTAGTGGGCAAAAGAACGATGGATTTAACCCAGATCTCTTGACTGGGGGAGAATGTATGCATTGTCAGCATTCCGTCCATCATTTGTTTGTTGTAACGCTTTTCGCCCTAAGTGGGATGGGTATTCCCAGACGTGGGACCCGTGCTCACTACGCCACTGGAGTCAAGCTATCCTGGCTGATGACGGCTGATAGCCAGAAACCGGTCCTAGGATGCTTGATTCCGGTCCAGGGAAGACATGGCTTGGCAGTTCGGGCTGGACTGTTCCCATGAGGCACAGGGTCAAGACTGATTTGCATATGGCCATGTCTAAACTGGGGTGGTGTAGTGGGCAAAAGAACGATGGATTTAACCCAGATCTCTTGACTGGGGGAGAATGTATGCATTGTCAGCATTCCGTCCATCATTTGTTTGTTGTAACGCTTTTCGCCCTAAGTGGGATGGGTATTCCCAGACGTGGGACCCGTGCTCACTACGCCACTGGAGTCAAGCTATCCTGGCTGATGACGGCTGATAGCCAGAAACCGGTCCTAGGATGCTTGATTCCGGTCCAGGGAAGACATGGCTTGGCAGTTCGGGCTGGACTGTTCCCATGAGGCACAGGGTCAAGACTGATTTGCATATGGCCATGTCTAAACTGGGGTGGTGTAGTGGGCAAAAGAACGATGGATTTAACCCAGATCTCTTGACTGGGGGAGAATGTATGCATTGTCAGCATTCCGTCCATCATTTGTTTGTTGTAACGCTTTTCGCCCTAAGTGGGATGGGTATTCCCAGACGTGGGACCCGTGCTCACTACGCCACTGGAGTCAAGCTATCCTGGCTGATGACGGCTGATAGCCAGAAACCGGTCCTAGGATGCTTGATCCCGGTCCAGGGAAGACATGGCTTGGCAGTTCGGGCTGGACTGTTCCCATGAGGCACAGGGTCAAGACTGATTTGCATATGGCCATGTCTAAACTGGGGTGGTGTAGTGGGCAAAAGAACGATGGATTTAACCCAGATCTCTTGACTGGGGGAGAATGTATGCATTGTCAGCATTCCGTCCATCATTTGTTTGTTGTAACAGATGGTGTTGTAGCACATGTAGACTGTAGTTTTGGGAGTGTGTTCCCATGCACATACTATGAGGAACACTTGAAAGTCATCATACTGTGAGGGGCATCTACTACAGTCCATAAGTATAAGGCTGCACACATTGCTAGCATTAGGAGATACACAGGCAGTAAGTGCACACTTTTATGTGACCACACCATGGTAAAAGTGGCTGGTAGTGGAGTACTATCTGCTAAAGGTAGATGGCATGCACATTACGGGCCCGATTATGACTTTGGCGCAGTTAGGCCGGTTCTCCCCTGACAGGGCTGCTCACCCAATAAAGACTTTTGTAGTCATTGACAGGTATTTCCTTTGCTGTTTCCATGACGGCGCCTATAAAATAGG